>NC_138519.1:60356829-60384329 GCF_000230855.2 Cajanus cajan
AGGTTCTATATATAGAAACCCTTCCCTTCACTTTGAGATCATCCCAACTACAAGTTCATTTGTAACTTCTAAGGCTTGTAGTTTTCTCTTCTCTCTCTATTGTAATATTTCTTAGTGAAATATATTTGGTAGTGTCCGAGGAAGTAGGCATAATTGGCTGAACCTCGTTAAATTCTTGGTGTTCTTTCTTTCTTGTTTTGCCTTTTGGTTTAAAATTTGCTAGACGTTTCCGCAACAATTGGTATCAGAGCCTGGTTATTTTAAGGAAAAAACACTATGCTCTGTGCGCTGTAGGTATTCTATAGTCGGCACATCAGAAAATTTTTCCTTAATCCTGGACCTATTTTTATTATTTGACATTTAGCAAATTTTAAACACTCTTTTCGAATTGAGCTGAGATGGCAAACGAAGAAAATCCACTTAGAATTACATCATCAACTTTGAATGCTTCTTCAAGCATTTTGCAAAGAGCTGCTGGTGGGAATCCAAGGTTGATGGTAGAGATTTTCGATGGCAGCGGTCATTTCGGCATGTGGCAAAGTGAGGTTCTAGATGCTCTTTTTCAGCAAGGTCTAGACATTACAATTGAAGGAAAGAAACCAGGAAGTATGGGAGAGGAAGATTGGAAGACCCTCAATCGATTGGCATGTGGTACAATAAGGTCATGCTTATCAAGAGAGCAGAAGTATGCATTCTGCAAAGAGACCTCTGCTAGTAAGTTGATGACGGAGTTGGAGGAAAAGTTCTTGAAGAAAAGCAGTCAGAATAAACTTCACATGAAGAAAAGGCTGTTTCGGTTCACTTACATTCCTGGTGCCACAATGAATGATCACATCACTAGTTTTAATCAGCTTGTTGCTGATTTGTTAAACCTGGACGTGACTTTTGAAGATGAGGATCTTGCCCTAATGTTGTTGGGATCACTTCCTGAAGAGTTTGAGTTTCTGGAAACAACTCTACTCCATGGGAAGGTTGCTGTGTCTCTAAATGAAGTTTGTGGAGCCCTATACAGCTATGAACTGAGGAGAAAAGATAAAAAAGATAGCTCAGAGAAGGCTAATGAAGCTTTGGTTGCAAGAGGACGTCCGGTGATCCAGGCGAAAGGAAAGAAGAAGCGATCGAAGTCGAAGGCTAAAGTTGGGAAAGATGAGTGTGCCTTTTGTCGAGAAAAGGGGCATTGGAAGAAAGATTATCCTAAACTAAAAAACAAAGGTCAATCTAAGACTGTTGCAGATTCAAATGTAGCTGAGTATGTTGATGACTCAGATTGTTCACTTGCTGTTTCTGGTTCAACCAGCTCTTCTAGTGCTTGGCTTCTTGATTCGGGATGCAGCAATCATATGTGTCCTAATCGAGAATGGTTCTATGATTTCAGAGAACTAGAAGAAGGAGTTGTTTATACAGCAAATGATGTTCCTCTTACCACACATGGGATTGGTTCTATTCGATTGAAGAATCGTGATGGAGCAATCAGAACTTTGAAGGATGTTCGTTTTGTCCCGAGTTTATCAAGAAATCTCATTTCTGTGGGAGCCTTAGAAGAGAAGGGTTTCACGGTGCACGCAGAAGGTGGAGTAATGAAGATAATCTCTGGAGCTCTGGTGGTAATGAAAGGAGTTCGAAAAAATAATAGGTTGTACTATTACCAAGGTACTACTATTATTGGAACTGCAGCAGTGGCATCCAGTGACGAGAAGGAGTGGGAGTTGGCCAAGTTATGGCATATGCGGCAGGAACAAGATGGTCAAAATGTGGTTGGATATTGTGATTCCAACTATGCTGGAGATCTGGATAATCGTCGATCAACTACTGGCTATGTTTTTACTTTGGCAAAAGCACCGGTATGTTGGAGGTCTACTTTACAGTCAACTGTAGCTTTGTCTACAACAGAGGCAGAGTATATGGCTTTGACAGAGGCTGTGAAGGAAGCAATTTGGCTTCAAGGGTTGCTTGGTGAATTAGGAATTCTACAAAAGCATGTGAAGGTGCATTGTGATAGTCAAAGTGCAATCATGTTGGCAAAGAATCAAACTTACCATGCAAGGACGAAGCATATTGATGTTCGTTACCACTTCACAAGAGAGATTATCGAAGAAGGTGGAGTGGCTATCCAGAAGATAAGGACCACAGAGAATCCAGCTGATATGTTGACAAAGGTAGTAGATTCAATCAAGTTCCAACACTATTTGGACTTGATTAATATTATCAAAATTTGAAGACTGCATTGGTAGACACTATCAAAGATGAGAGATTTGAAAATATGAAATTTGCCAAGGTGGAGATTTGTTGAATATGGTGTGGCAAATTTAGTCCCACATCGAATAAGTTTTTTTTGATGTGGCCAAATTAGTCCCACATTGGATAGGTTTGGGAATGTGTAGTGCCTTAGGTTCTATATATAGAAACCCTTCCCTTGACTTTGAGATCATCCCAACTACAAGTTCATTTGTAACTTCTAAGGCTTGTAGTTTTCTCTTCTCTCTCTATTGTAATATTTCTTAGTGAAATATATTTGGTAGTGTCCGAGGAAGTAGGCATAATTGGCTGAACCTCGTTAAATTCTTGGTGTTCTTTCTTTCTTGTTTTGCCTTTTGGTTTAAAATTTGCTAGACGTTTCCGCAACAAACTTTATGTTTTATAATTGTTTATTTGATTGGGCATTCAGAGGTGGGTTACATGTGAACCTATTTTACCCAAGTTGTTAATGAATTTATTCCTTATTTAATTGCATTATTTGTTGGGGGTAGAATGATTGTCACACATTAATTGTGAGCATTAAATATTTTTCACCAAATGGTCACTTCGTATATTATAAAGGAAGCTACATATAACCCTTTTGGTACCAAACTGAACGAACTATTGCATGTGTCGATTAGGAATGTATCTTTTTGAGATTTCACATACTTTGAGAGATTTGCTTGTTCTTTCTTTGATGCAAAATATGTTTTCATTCCTTTTTAAAATAAGAGTATCAAAGAAGTTTTTTATTCCTTTCAATCTGTTAAGGAATCTCATAGACAAATATAATATGATTATTAGACAACATAAAAGATATATATTAAATGTTTTTGCTTTATAGATGATGTAGTTTGTCTACAAGACTGAATATCAATATAACCAATTGTCTATTCTAATTCGTCTTATAATTTAATCTGAAAAATGTCTAAGTTTGTTATCTTTAAAACTTATACCTTGAGGGACCCAAGATCGTCTTTTGATATAACGCGTTCAATAAGAACCTAAAAAGACATAGGGATTAATTGTTTCACTACACACAATCTTCATATAATCCCACATTGAGACAATTTCACCTATAACGTTTGTTGCTTGTAGTGCGACCTTTTGTCTCCAAATGCGATTCCTCATGGTTCTCCTCTACAAGCTATCTAAGCAAGTAAGAAAACAAGGTTTTTAAGGGCTTACTCTCAAACCCTCTCTATTTTTGGCTCTTAAGATTAGACTTAGATTGCACTTCTAAAGCCAAACTCACTTAACCCAAACATTTCTGAATTATTATTATTTTTTTAAAACACAAGATGTTACATTTTTCACTATCAAAAGTATTAGTAGGTAAATTTCATGTAATAGATTTAATGGTAGGTGAATTTTGTGTACCAACTTTACTCATGTCATCTAGATAAGTCAACAATTTTTTTTTTCAATTACAGGAACTAGAAAGATTAATATTAAATTTTTTTAGATAAAACTAAATTTATCTCATTTAAGAGACTAAAAAGTATATTTAACTTTATACCATTTATAGTTCAAATTCATTAATATAATTACACATCCAAATTATATTTAAAAATTAAAATTAGATACATTAAAATTAAAGCAATTAATTAATTTTAAAATAATCCTATTATATATCAATTAATATGATGTCTCAATTTTATAAAATAATAAGTGTAATAATTTTATTAACAAAAATTTATGAATCAAATTATTAGCTTTAATTAAAAAAAAAACACATGTATTAGCTATATAAAAATAGAAAGAAAATAAAATAAGTTATAAAATATTATTCAAGTAGACTAACATTCTCCAATTGTTGGATTTATCAAGTGTAATTTAGATGGAGGAGCTTGTGGTTGTCTGAATCATATGTTACTTGTGGTTATATTTTTTAGGATCATACTGGTGCCTTTCTTGGTAGTCGGGTTTAGGGGTGGCAAAATGGGCCGTGGCCCGCGGGCCGGCCCGCTAGCCCGCCAAAAATTGGCGGGCCGGGCCCATCATTTCAGCCCACCAGCCCGCCAACCCCGCCCCGCCAACCCCGCCAACCCGGCGGGCCAAATAGCGGGCTGGCCCGTCCCAACCCGCCAAACCCGCATAAGTAATAGGCTTAATATAAAAAAAAAAAAAAAAAAAAAAAGCAGGCCCAACAAAGCCCATTTCCATTTCAATATGTCCACCAATTCAATTACGTCCACATCTTTTGGAAAGTTATTGCAAATTTGCAATTAGTTTTTCTTAAGTAAATGAAATTAATACTGGTACATGTTGGTGAATGCATAAAATTAACCGTAAAATGCGGGCCACGTTGCACAATTAATATTGGTATTATTAGAGAGAGACCCTTTTGTAATAAACTATTATCTCTATTGGGTATTGACTCACATATTACCTGAACGTTGAAACATTTTTGCAGATACATGACATGGATATTTATAGTGTTTAAGGTATTTAAAGTGTCGGTTTTGATTATGCACCAAAAGGGCCCAGTTGCACAATTAAGTAAATGAAATTAATATTGGTACATGTTGTTTTCTGCAAAAAGTGTTGTGCCAAGTGCTTATGTGTGCCTCCTGGTACTTATGGTAACAAGCAATGATTCCTTTTCTTATAATTTTTTTTTCATTTTTTTATTTAAACATAAAATATATATATATATATATATTTTTTTTTTTTCAAAATATTTTTTGGGTATACGGGCCGGCCCGCCGGCCCGCCAACCCATCCTTAGGCGGGGCGGGCCAGCATTTTCAGCCTGTTTTTTTTTGGCGGGCCATTGGCGGGGCGGGCCAAAACGGGGCGGGCTGGCCCGTTTTGCCACCCCTAGTCGGGTTATCCATTCTACTCCCTCCGTTTTTTTTTTCATAGTTGTTTTGTCAGAGTTTGTTGTTTTTTTTTCATTGTCATATTACTAAAATAAATGAGTTATTAATTTTTTTCTTCCATTTTTACCCTTGATAATTAATATATGTTTCCTGAACAATGTGTGTATTTATTTTTAATGTCTACCTAATTTTTCTCCAACTACTCATATAAAGTTAATGTGCATTTATAAGAGCAATATGTTTCCAACAAAATACTATAAAAAAACAAAAAAAAAAGGACAACTATTTAATGGAGTAGTTCAACAGTCTAAAAAATGCAAAAAAAAAAATAAAGGGTAAAATAGGAAAGTAAGTAATAAATATTTTTGAAAACTAAAATATCAATGATTTCCTTAAATCCCGTGCAAAACCTTAAACGACTATGAAAAAGAAAACGGAGAGAGTATGTTAGAACTAAGTCTGCTTTGCATGTGGAGATCTTGTCGGACATGATGACCATTCATAAGGCAGTAGAGATGGACTGGAGGAATTTATGGGTTGAAAGTGATTCAAAACTGGTTTTAATGACTTTTTCTAATGATCAAATTGTGCCTTGGGAACTTCAATCCAATTGGAAGCATTGTTTGCATCTAACATTTTCTATAAGGTTTTTTGTGTCTCATATTTGTTGAGAGGGGAATGTTTGTGTGGATCATCTTGCTAGTTATGGGTTACATCATAGAGATGGTTTTATTGGTGGAGTAGGATTCCTAGTTTTTGTTGGGTGATCTTTTGACTTACTCTTATTTTTATGTTTTTTTATCTTTTTTTTTTTCTATTATGTATTATTTCTTGGTATGCTGCAAATAATTGGTAGAGCTTGAGAATTGTTGGGATGTCAGGGTTTTATGGTGATGCAATTCATACCTAATTCATATTTATAAAAAAAAGCACAAAAATGATTTATATTTATAATTACTAATAATATATAATGTTGGATATTTTTAGTAAAAAAATTATATAAAGGAAATTACACTCTTCTCTCTTGAGAGATACGAATATTATATTGTAATCCTCTCTTATATTAAAAATTAAAGTCCCCTTTCTCGATAGATTCCAATATATGACATTTTATATATTTTATAATTTTTTTGTTAAAGTTCTGTTAACTTTCGTTATAAAAAAAAATATTATCAAAATATCATTTACACTAACATTTCCTCATAGATGTAAATAATACACCACAGTCCATTAATAAATTCAAATATTCTACACTTTAATAATTTATCTTTTGATTTACATATTTAATTATTATCATAAAATTATTATGAATTGTACTAAAATTAACCATATATCATAAAAAATATATATTTTTATAATTATCTTTACAAAATATTTTTAAAGTTATATATCAAAATGAAAATAATTTATTTATATAAGAAAAATAAAATCAAGTATAAGTTTTAAGATACTATGAAATTGATGTAGTCAATGTAATATTTTATAAGAATTTAATTGATGTTATGAATACAATATATTTTAATAATATTTAAATAAATTAGTTTTTATGATAAAATGCTATTTATTATATTTAATTAATGTGATACTAAAATATATTTATTAGATATATAGTTTTTTAAATAATATATTTATATTAAAATTTATTATTAAATAAAATATAATTATTACAACATTTAATACTTATATATATTAGTTAAGTTATACTATATATATTGATGTATATGTATAAAATATAACTATTTTATAGTTTCCATTTTATTTATTATTTTAAAAAATAATTTAAATTTAATTATATATTTTATAATTTTTTAATCAAGTGAATAAACGAGAAAGAACTAAAAGTATTTTAAAATATATTTTCATGAAAATATATTTTCTGATGAATAATTAAATTAAAAATATAGTTTTGTAAATAATTAAATTAAAATTATTTTTTAAATTTCATAATGATTATTCTGTAGTGATGGGAAGTTAATATAATAGAAAATAAATAATGTAATACTTATATCTTAGGGATAAAAGTATATTCTTTTTTATATTGTAACATATAGAGGTTGTAACACTCTAGAATTCATAATTTATAATAATAATATTTTAGAAATTATTTTAATATTTTTAATGTGTTTATTAAAGGATTTTGATATTATTTAATTACTTATATGAGCACTATTTCATTATAAAGCATGATTTGTAATTATTATTTTGATTGGTGATATATCGATAACTTTTTATGATTTATATTTTATTAATAATTATGCTTATGTTATTTGATTAAAGAGAAGAGGTGTATTTTAATTATATTATATTGTATTAATTATTTTATGGAAGGAGAAGGAAGGACGTGATGGTCATTTGATTAATTATTATTATTATTATTAATTATTATTATTATTATTACCTTCCTTTCTAGGCTCTATGAAGACCAAGGAGAACCAAGAGAAGGAGACCAACTAGATCTTGCCCGCGCTTCATCTTCTACTCATCCAGGTAAGGGGGGAGTCCCGAGGGTTTGGAAATAAGTGTTGGGTAGCAGGATTGACCCCCAATCCCTGCTTAATGTATGCCTATAAGAAAAAACACTTTTTGAAAGTTTTTTGTTTTGCTTTATGATTGTTTTTTTGCATTCTTTGTGTGATTTTGAGTATGGATATGTGTTTAATTTCAATAATGGATATGTTTGGTAGCGGGATTGGTCTCAATCCTTTGCTTGATGCATACTCTTGGAAATATACACTTTTCAAATATTTTATGTTTTTATGTCTGAGTTTTCTGTTGTGTTCTTTGATGATTACTGAGCACGAATGTATGTTTAATTTTAAGTTAGAGTGTCCTATGGGTTCCTACGGGAAACCCTATGAGAAACAGGCAAATTTCAAATATTTTCTATTTTGGCTTTTATGTTTTTTGTTGTGTTCCTTAATGTTTGTTGAGTATAAATATGTGTTTAATTTTGAAAATAGACAAGTTTTGATATGAATTAGAGTGCTCCGTGAGTTCCTGTGAGAAACCCTATGAAGTGAAATTAAGGATATGATCTTTGGATGAATTTTGCGGCATTATATATAAAATTGATGATGGATTCGTGTTTTGGGTAATATTTGGACTGTTTTGACCTATTGAAATATTATATTACCTAACCAGTTATAAAAAATGCATGAAATCATGAAGTTGGGTTTATGACCTTTATATTTCGTATGTTATGAATTACGAATTGAATGTGTATGATGATGTTGGATAATTTCTTGTTATGCTTTGTGTGCTATTCTGATGTATATGCCTATGAGAAGTTCCTTGTATAAGACTATGTGAATATGATGAGACAATGTGAAAAGTGAATATGAGACATGAGACATGATGATATATGACAATGAGACATATGATATATGAGAAACTATGACAAGAGAAATGATGAGTCAATGAAGTGTGAGTGTGTGACATGTATCATGTGCATCTATGTGACGGGTACGATATGGAGTACACCGTTAAGGAAGGTCCTCCTTGTGTAATAGCTAGGGGATAGTGCAGTTTGGGTGTCTGAATTCTGCCTTTTGTGAGCACGAGATGTAACTTGTGCAACTTCACTATCCCGACCAAACCCTAGCAGTACATCCTTCTAGTTGAGAGTGTATGGTAGCTCCTTACATGTACTTTTAGACTATGATGGAGGTGAGTAGAAGTAGTGAAACTCAAACTCTTCCTAAACTCCTCCTAGGCTCGGATCTTCTTCAATGGAGATGGAAACACACTTGAAGAACTCGTGAAGATGAAGAACACTTGCTGAAATGGAAGAAGGAAGCATCCAAGCTCAAGAACTCAAGGGATTGCACACTTCAAAGTGAAGGAAACTAGGTTTTCCTAAGGTTTTTGAAGGCATTCTCTTAGGTTTTCTCTCTTGGATATTTCGGTGACTCTTGAGGGAATTAGCTGAAGGAAATGTTCAGAAATTCTCATATATTCAAAAGTGTTTTTACATGGAGGGAAGAGATACAATTATAGGAGGAAAATTAGGTCAAGCTTGGCGGCAACCAAGTAGGCATAGTTGGCGCCAAGTTTGAAGCAGTCAAGTCTTCAAGTAATCTCCTGGCCATAGCTCTAGTGGTTGGGCCTTTAGCCCATGCTCTTCCATCAGACTACCTTAGGTGTGTTGTTTAGGCAGCACACCAGTGATATGTGATATGTGAATGGCGCCACATGCATGCATTTGTGAGTTGAGTGATGGGATCCTTACTAGCATTGATGGAGGAATGTTGATCAATGAGAAGGACTCCTTGACTCCTTGGATCAAATTTCTTCAAGGTTGGGCGTGTTCTTAGAAGGGAGAACGAAAATGGAAGATGAGGGAAATGTGTTTCATGAAAGGTTTGAGAGGACGCTCTAGGGTTTTGCTCACTCCACGGGTGATGAAGGCCACTTCTAGGGTTTTTTTTCTCAAGGGTGGAGATAGGCAGGGTTTGGCCGAAATTAGCCAAGGGAGACTAAGGAAAAATATAAAGGCAAAAAGGCTCTCTATATTCAATATCCAAAGTGTTTACAAGAGGTGCTCCCTAGGGTATTTATAAGTGACGGGTGAGGTCATAACTCTAGGGAGGTGTGACAGCTAGGTCATCATTGGATGATCTTTCCCACCTCAAAATGAGAAGGGAATGCACTCCAAATGACACCCACATGTAACCCTAAATTAAGGTGCCGCACATGCAACCCTAAAAATGGCATATTTTTTGGTTTAAGTTAAGCTACATCTAGGTGCATTGTAACAACCCAATTTTTAATGGGCCGTAGGCCCAATTCGTTGCCCAGAACGGGCCGTTTCAAAAGTGAAACGGGCCGTTCTGGAATAAGTTAAAGGCCCAAAATTTGAGAAGCAGAACGGGCCATTCTGGAGGGAGAACGGGCCGTTCCAGAGGGAGAACGGGCCGTTCTGGTTTGGGAACGGGCCGTTCCAGTTGAAAAATTTGCATAGGTTTGAAGGGCCCAGAACAGGCCGTTCCGATTTTGGAACGGGCCGTAGTGGTAGGTGGGCGAAAAATCCTATAAATAGGCCTCAAATCCTCTCATTTCTACACACCTCTCATTCTCACTCTCTCTTCTCTTCTGTTCTCTCTTTCGTTCCTCTTCTTCTCTCTGAAGACCAAGGGGAACTCAGAGGATGAGATTCTGCTCCAGTCTTAGTTCCGATCCTTATTTAAGGAAAAAGAGGAGGTTCTACCCGAGTTCCTATGTGTCCAGGTACGGGGGAAAAAAAGATTATTTATATGTGGAGTTGCATGAGGGAATTGGGTAGAAGAAGAGCCCTTAGGATTATGAGTAATTTTACAATTATTTCTGTTTGAAGAATTATTGGCATTATTTGATTTTGTATATATTTAGGACAATAAATATATAATTTGTTTGTAAAAATGATGCTCTAGGAGAGAGAACGAAATTGTAGAAAAGTGCCTGTAGGCTAGGTTTTGGAAAAGTTGAATTATTTCTGTTTGAGGAATTAATTATACCATTAGATTCGGTATGTGTTGAGGATTATAAATATCCTATTAATTTGTAAGAATGATGATCTGGGAGAGAGAACGAAATTGTAGAAAAGTGCCTGTGAGATAGGTTTTAATTAAGAGTTTTACTGTTTATGCTGAATTATATTAAATTGATAATTCCATTGTTTATAATATTAATTTATGAATGTTTTTATTGTATTGATTGATAAGAATGAATGATCTTGATGTGAATTACTTGAGGGGTGTGTAAACCCTTGTTTTGTTGGGCTTACCTGTTGTGTATGTGAGATGGAATTGTGTACGTGATGTGAATTTGAATTATGAGATGAGATGTTGTATGAATGTGATTATGATTGTGATTATGGTGCCTCACATCAGTGACTAGGGATGGCACGGCCCCTGGGTAAGTGGTGCTACAGGGAGGGCGTGACCCTAGCATGGTGTGCGATGAGTAAGACAGTTAACACACACCACTTATGTCGATTATGGCAGCCCTGACATAGGGTTAATTGCAAGAGACTGTATGGATTGTAATTTGATTGTGATTCCTCACACTAAAGGATCAAGGATGATACGAACCCTAGTAGTTGATGTTTCAGGGACGAGCGTACTCCCGGATGATCAGGGATGATACGAACCCTGGGTAGGTGATGCTTCAGGGACGAGCGTACTCCTTAATGACTAGGGATGGCACGGCTCCTGGGTAAGTGAGGCTACAGGGAGGGCGTGACCCTGGTTTGGTGTGGGAGGCAATTAATCTGTATCACTTGTGTCAGATGTGGCGAGGTCTTGGCATAGTGGTAATTGTAAGATTGACATGAATTATGAATATGGAAATGATGTTGTAAATTGTATAATTGGTGTGGATTATGATGGATTGAGATATGTATGTGAAATGAGATATGTTAAATGTGAATTGGGATGTGAAGATGATGAATGATTGATATATATATATATATATATATATATATATATATATATATATATATATATATATATATATATATATATTTTATTAAATAATGAATTATGATGAGATTATATTGTGATGTGTTTGTATGTACTTTGCATATAGATATTTTCTTTTCTCACCGTATAAACTGTGGATATTTTAGGTGAAGAAGATCCGGCTACGAGTGACATCTAGAATGCCAACAGTTAAATTATGGGAATGCTCTGATAATGTGACATCGGGGCAGGGGATTTCTAGGACAGAATATTTATATGAATTTGGTATTGTAATAAATGTGTTTAAAATTGTAAACTCTTAAATTTTACCTTTCAAGATTTATTTTTCAGTCATTTTCTTATATTGAAGAAAGAACAGTTTCGAAGTTTTATGTGAACCCTTTTACGAACCCTTTGAAAGTTTATTCTTCTTAATTAAATTATATTATATATGTGTTGGGGCAGTAAGGGTGTCACATTTAGTGGTATCAGAGCAGGTCGATCCAATCGACCGTGAGTTGTGAGTCTACTATGCTTATTCGATAGATGAATGATGGAATGCATTGAGTGCGAAGCTTATTGATGTGCTAATGTGATGATTGATTATGTTATTGTTATTTATTTGTGTGCATTGTGTTCTCAAGATTTGTCTGATAGACATGATATAACTTGATAATGCTATTTTCGATTGCTCTTTCTTAATCTCATGATTGCTTAATTATTTTGATACTTCTTGCTTATGTAAGAAGTAGTGGTTGGGTGGCATCGCTCGTGTTGCGAGCATAGGTGCAAGTAGTGGTAGTAGACGAAGTATCTTGCTAACCAACTAGAACTAGTGGAAGCTTGGATGTGGGTAAGAAATTGACTTATCGAATGTATTAAGAGTTTACGATTGGTGGCGTTTCTGAAAGTTATAGTGGTAATGATTGAATCCAAAAGGTTATGTGTCGAGCATTAGAAGTTTGAGTGTTCTTGATGAAAGGTCAAAGTGTTGGTGATTTCCTTAAGTTTTGATGCTTGCATATTAATCTTGTTAGTGGTTAGGTTGCATGAGGATTTGATTTTAGCTCTAAGTCTTTTGTGGAATAGGTGAATTATTTTCGTTTAGGGATTGTAGTTGGAAGCTTGGATATGAGTTTAAGGTAGAAAGAAGTAAGTTTGGAAGGGTTGAGGTATTCTGTGGGTTGTTAGTGCACTATTGTTGTCTAGTGTAGGAGATGTTTTCACTGTAGTTTTGTTATGCTAGTAGGAGTACCGTATTGATAGATTTGGATTTTGTGGTCTTCATGGAAGTTGTAGTCTTGGATGTGATCTTTTCAATGGCACTGGAATCAGGTAAAATGAAGGTATAGAACTTCAGTTATAGTTGTTTTGGTAATCAGAGGCTAGTTATAAGCGTTAAATATATCTGTTGTGATTTTTGAATTGTTAGCTGAGAAGAGGATCTATTCAGAATCTCATGTTTTCATAAGAGTTATAGCTTATTCTTTTACCTTTCTTTTGAGATAGGATTGAGATCGTTGGACAAGTGTAACTCTCTAGGTATCATTTTCCTTGACAGTTATTGATGGGATATGTATGCTATCATGATGTTTTTGAGTTACTAGGCAATGCAAGGATAAAAATGATTTTGTTATGATGTTCTGAGGTGTTGTCATGTGGATTGTAAGGTTATTCAAGGTTTTATGATGCTATGTGGTAAAGTTAAGTTCATGCACATGTTATATGGTGTAAAATAGTGATAGATTTATATATATGATTGGGAATGATGTATATATGAAGGTTTAAATAGGTATTCTAATATGATATGCATGTATGTGGATATGAGGATAGATGACCTTATGGATTAATTAGTGAATGGTTGTGTGTTTAGTGAGATTGACCTTAAGATGTGAGATCATCATATTAGAGTTAATTTTGAAGATATATCCAAGATAGATTTAGGCCTTGTAATTTCTTGCACGGATATAACATAGATCTACCTATGGTAGAAGTTGTGCTTAAGTGGGAGATATCAAAAGTCAATTTGTGAGGTTAGAAGTTTTATTGAGATAGTTTATAGGAAATTTATTGAGTAAATTTTTAAGATAGCCGTTCACGGTTTAGGCTGCTCTCGTTTCTCTCGTCGCTACTATAGGAATTGCTTTTGCTTTCTTTTCTTCTAGCTACTAAGATGTTTCAGTTCACTAAGTTGTTTTTTGCCTACCCATGAATTCAACAGTAGTTCAAAAGGTTAACCTATATCGAGGATCCCCGAACCTATGCTTATTTTCAACTCCCCAAAGCATTTCGTCGCTTACTTCTCTAGGTTGCTTACTATTTGACTAGATTGACTAGGAAAGACTTGCCTTTGTATGGGATAATAAATGTGAGAGTATGTTTCAAACTCTTAAGGAAAGATTGGATAATGTTACCGGATTTTAGTAAGTCTTATGTGGTATACCGTGTTGCTTCTAAGATGAATTTGGAGGTAGTGTAGATGCAAGGAGGAAGGGTAATAACTTATGTTTCTAAGCAATTGAAAATTTATGAGAGGAATTACCTTACCCATGACATTGAGTGAGCAATCGTGATATTTACACTAAGATTTGGAGACACTACCTATATGATTCTAAGTTGGAGGTATTTAGTGATCATTAGAACCTCAAATTTTGTTTGACCCGAAGGACTTGAATATGGGACAAAAGAGATAGTTGGAATTTTTGTGGACTAGGATTTCAATCTTAGTTGTTATTTGCATAAAGTCAATGTGATGGTTGATGCTTTGAGTAGGAACCCTCTACATTATTTTTTTCTTATGATTAGAGAAATGGATCTTTTTGGCTGAAATTAAAGATTTAAGTTTTACTTATGAGATTACTCTGAGTAGTATGAAACTAGGTATAACTTGAGTAACGAGTGAATTGTTGAAGAAAATTGGAGACATATAATTAATTGATTAATTTTGGTAACAAGATATGAGGCTATAGGATAAGGTGATGAATAAGAGTTTGACTTGGGTGTAGATGGATTGGTGAAATTAAAGATCTGATATGTATACCTAGTGAACTTACGCTTAGGTGCTTAATCTTTAAAGATGATCACAGAAGTAAAACCAATATTGTGGCAGATGCCTTGATTATGATGATCTCTAGTATATCATTTATGATGATTTAAGGGTTAGATTTGATTGAAGAATTTAAAGACTTATGCTTGGTGTATGAGATTATCCTTAGAAGCATTGAATTGATTGTGTTAAAAGTGACTAGTGAATTAATGGATGAGATTAGAGAAGCCTAGGAGTCAGATCCTTTCTTAGAGAACCAAGTGGAGAAGATTGGTAGAAGTATAGATAACCATTTATGAGTAGAAATCGACATTGTTTTGAGGTGCAAGAACAAACTTGGGTGCATAGTAACCTTGAATTAAGGGAGATGATTTTAGAGGAAGTACATAACAGTACTCTTAATATATATATTTAGGAGCTAATGAGATGTATCGGGACCTTAGGAGGATGTATCTGAATAGCGCAGCGGAAGTGAAGTGACCTAAGGTGAAGAAAGAAGTAGAGAAATTGTATACTTGTGTTTAGTATGCTAGAAGTCTTTAGGAATTTTGTAGCACTCAGACGTCCCATTGTGGAAGTGAGATGATGGGTGGATAGGCCTTAATTGTAGGTTTGTCTGAGATGCTTAAGAGGTTAATTCTATTTGTGTTTTAGTGGATAGGCTTGCCACATTTACTTGTTTTTCCCTTAGATATCTTTTGATAGAGTTGTATATCAATAAGGTAGTGAGGTCGCATAATAATTAGAAAGTAAGAAGCGAGGAGTCTACCATTGCAAAAATTTCGAGGACGAAATTTCATAAAGGAGGGAAGTATTGTAACAGCCCAATTTTCAATGGGCCGTAGGCCCAATTCGTTGCCCAGAACGGGCCGTTTCAAAAGTGAAACGGGCCGTTTTGGAATAAGTTAAAGGCCCAAAATTTGAGAATCAGAACGGGCCGTTCTGGAGGGAGAACGGGCCGTTCCGGTTTGGAGAACGGGCCGTTCCAGAGGGAGAACGGGCCGTTCTGGTTTGGGAACGGGCCGTTCCAGTTGAAAAATTTGCGTAGGTTTGAAGGGCCCAGAACGGGCCGTTCCGATTTTGGAACGGGCCGTAGTGGTAGGTGGGCGAAAAATCCTATAAATAGGCCTCAAATCCTCTCATTTCTACACACCTCTCATTCTCACTCTCTCTTCTCTTCTGTTCTCTCTTTCGTTCCTCTTCTTCTCTCTGAAGACCAAGGGGAACTCAGAGGATGAGGTTCTGCTCCAGTCTTAGTTCCGATCCTTATTTAAGGAAAAAGAGGAGGTTCTACCCGAGTTCCTATGTGTCCAGGTACGGGGGAAAAAGAGATTATTTATATGTGGAGTTGCATGAGGGAATTGGGTAGAAGAAGAGCCCTTAGGATTATGAGTAATTTTACAATTATTTCTGTTTGAAGAATTATTGGCATTATTTGATTTTGTATATATTTAGGACAATAAATATATAATTTGTTTGTAAAAATGATGCTCTAGGAGAGAGAACGAAATTATAGAAAAGTGCCTGTAGGCTAGGTTTTGGAAAAGTTGAATTATTTCTGTTTGAGGAATTAATTATACCATTAGATTCGGTATGTGTTGAGGATTATAAATATGCTAATAATTTGTAAGAATGATGATCTGGGAGAGAGAACGAAATTGTAGAAAAGTGCCTGTGAGATAGGTTTTAATTAAGAGTTTTACTATTTATGCTGAATTATATTAAATTGATAATTCCATTGTTTATAATATTAATTTATGAATGTTTTTATTGTATTGATTGATAAGAATGAATGATCTTGATGTGAATTACTTGAGGGGTGTGTAAACCCTTGTTTTGTTGGGCTTACCTGTTGTGTATGTGAGATGGAATTGTGTACGTGATGTGAATTTGAATTATGAGATGAGATGTTGTATGAATGTGATTATGATTGTGATTATGGTGCCTCACATCAGTGACTAGGGATGGCACGGCCCCTGGGTAAGTGGTGCTACAGGGAGGGCGTGACCCTAGCATGGTGTGGGATGAGTAAGACAGTTAACACACACCACTTATGTCGATTATGGCAGCCCTGACATAGGGTTAATTGCAAGAGACTGTATGGATTGTAATTTGATTGTGGTTCCTCACACTAAAGGATCAAGGATGATACGAACCCTGGTAGTTGATGTTTCAGGGACGAGCGTACTCCCGGATGATCAGGGATGATACGAACCCTGGGTAGGTGATGCTTCAGGGACGAGCGTACTCCTTAATGATTAGGGATGGCACGGCCCCTGGGTAAGTGATGCTACAGGGAGGGCGTGACCCTGGTTTGGTGTGGGAGGCAATTAACTTGTATCACTTGTGTCAGATGTGGCGAGGTCTTGGCATAGTGTTAATTGTAAGATTGACAAGAATTATGAATATGGAAATGATGTTGTAAATTGTATAATTGGTGTGGATTATGATGGATTGAGATATGTATGTGAAATGAGATATGTTAAATGTGAATTGGGATGTGAAGATGATGAATGATTGATATATATATATATATATATATATATATATATATATATATATATATTTTATTAAATAATGAATTATGATGAGATTATATTGTGATGTGTTTGTATGTACTTTGCATATAGATATTTTCTTTTCCCACCGTATAAACTGTGGATATTTTAGGTGAAGAAGATCCGGCTACGAGTGGCATCTAGAATGCCAACAGTTAAATTATGGGAATGCTCTGATAATGTGACATCGGGGCAGAGGATTTCTAGGACAGAATATTTATATGGATTTGGTATTGTAATAAATGTGTTTAAAATTGTAAACTCTTAAATTTTACCTTTCAAGATTTATTTTTCAGTCATTTTCTTATATTGAAGAAAGAACAGTTTCGAAGTTTTATGTGAACCCTTTTACGAACCCTTTGAAAGTTTATTCTTCTTAATTAAATTATATTATATATGTGTTGGGGTAGTAAGGGTGTCACATGCATGATGGGAGTATGCAACCTAGGTGCCCTTCCACTTGGGCCAATGCTCCACTTAGCCCGAAAGAACCCATATTGTCACGGCCAAACACTATACCACTAGGAGAGTAAAGCCCTAAATTCTAAGTACCCCAAAATATAAGGGAAAAATAGGAAAATACAAAGCAAAATAAATTCTAAATCCTAAGTACCCGAAAATACACGGGTAAAAATGGGAAATAAAGTTCAAGAAAAATAATTTCTATACTAATGAGGCTTATGAGAGTACTTAATACTCTATGATCATAAGAAGAGTATCTCTTGGTGTGTGAGCTCCCTCCTTCTCTTCTATCCTCCTAGCTATGAACCTAGTGATGGGTCCTATATGTGTCTTCAAGGATGGTCCTCCATCATTGAGTCCATGGCATCATTGCATAATGAGTAATTGTGTATGTGTTACTAATGCATGTATGACTTGAGTTGTGCTTGATTAATATGTGCTTTGTGCTGTGCTTTGTCATAATTTGTGTATGTGTTGCCTAACCGTTATTTTTACACCTTAACCGAAGTGAGATATTTCTCACTCTTATTGTGTTGTAGATGACCATCAACATGAGGATGTTGGTGATGAAGCTTAGACTTCAGTTGGGCGTGCTCTGATAGGATATATGCAGGGCGTAGTTAGAACTAGTTTAGGATATTGTTTTCATTGAACTGTTTTAAAAACCTCAATTTCTTTCCTTTGTAATTTTCGCATAAGAGATATTGTTTATGAGTTTATGAATGTGAATCTCTACGTAAGATATTTGAGATTCTGGTTTTATTTATGAAAGATTTTAATTATTCCTATTTATTATGTAATTATGAATGTGAGGTAGAGCGTCACAGAGGTTGATAGTGTAATACTCACATCTTAGGTAGAGAACGTTATTAAGTTAAATGAATTAAATTGTATATTTTCACATAAAAACAATAAGAAAAGATAATGTAACACTCTAATTTTTCAAGAAAGGGTAACATAATTTACTCATTTATATGTAATTATTAATGAATTTTATTTTCTTCAAACTAGATAAATTAAATTCCAATCTCTTTTATAATATGTAAAACACGTGTCAATGTTTCATCTTTTAATTTTGTTAAACAACAACTACTTATTTACTAATATACTAAAAATAAAAATCATTGGACATACTATGACTATGTATTCCTTGGTATGATTAGTATATAAAATCGTAAAGATGGTTATAGTCCCCAATATGCTAAATCAGAAACACACCTCTCTCTGTCTCTCTATCAGAAAAGTAACATCAAGTCCCGTTAAGGAATCCAGTGATTTAGTTGAGGAAGATCATTGCACCAAAAGACTATTTCGCTGTAATTTTTGATCAACGTCAATAGATACAGGTATGTGTTACTAACTTTAACTCTGTTATCTGAGACAAGGGTTCTTAACATTGATTAATGGAAAAATTTCTATTTAAATTAAAAAATTTATCCCAATACCACTTATATATATATATATATATATATATATATATATATATAATTCAATTATCTAAATTAAACTCTTTTAATACCTTATCTCTTTAAAATAACACGCACATGCACACTCAATCACCCACCCGTAGAGTGTATTACCTTAAAAATTACAAAAATAAAAATTAAAACATGTACCAAAAAATATCTTGTCAAAAATTACGTACAGATCAAGTCAAGCAGTTTGACATTTGAGTATGAGATTTTAACCTAAACTTGAGTTACTTGTTTAGACATAGATATCTTAAATACTTTCGTACTTATGATTGTTTTGCTTATATATTATTTTTATTTATTCGTAATTCACTCATGTTATGTGATACTTATTTACAACTCTACCAAAATAAAATACTTATTTCCAACCTTTTAAATTTAACCTGTTAGGTTCTGTTTTAGCTTGTTGTCTTCGATTTACATTGACATTACAACTCTCCCAAAAACTTATTTCCAACCTTTCAAATTTAACTAATTTGGTCCAGTTTTAACTTGTCTTTGATTTACATCAAATCTTATATTTTAACTTTCGGTCTGTAGATTTATTTATTGATTGAGCTTCTGACCTTTTTCCTAAGTTTTAAGTTTTAAGTAAGGTATTTACATGTAGGTTTGGTTCAGTTTAGTGGAGAATAGAAATCATAGATTATTTGGTTCGATTTGTTTTATTTTGACTTTTTTTTTTTTTTGGAAATTCAAACTAAATCAAATGAATAAGATTAAGTAGATTTAGTTTGGAGGTATCGCTTCAATATCATATTAAAATTTTAAAACAAGTTTTTTAAAAAAAATTGAAAATCATAAATTTCAACAATTCAAATCCAATTTAAAACAAAAATATTTAAAATATTTTATTTTTTCGTAATGTGGTCTTGTCGCTTTGATCAGACTCAAATTTGATAAATAAGTAAAACAAAACTTCATTAATTTGATTTTACTGATAAGGGTTCTTCAGATGAGCTGATTCCAAAGGATATTCAAATTTAAATAAAGACCATAAGTCAATTTTTATTTACTTTTTTTTTTCTTCTTCTTCTCGTTGATGCTTCTTCATTGTAAACACAAATTTTACATAATAGTTCAATAATAATAATAATAATAAAAAACTCCTTCCACTTTTTCTTTTTTAAAAAAAGGAAAATGTCTTCCATCTAGTTGAAGAGTATAGTTAAAAAGCGTAAAAGCTTATTTGTCCAAAAATGCTTTTATTTTTTTTTATAAAATAATTTAAACTACAACAGACTCACAAGGCCTATTCTTAGGTGCGCTAGCATACCACTCATTGTTTACCTTTTTAGAAGTATAAGGAACACTTTGATATATAAAAACTCTACACTTGAATAAGCAATGTAGGACTATTTTCTTTTAAAATATCATATATGTACAACAAATATATCGTCCAAAATTTAAATATTATAAAGTAGGTTAAATTTACATAATTGTATTCTATTTAAAAAATAATTAATACTTCTTCACAACATTTTATTTTATTATTTTTTATTCCTATGAATTACAATGATGACAAGAATTTGAATATAAGAATTTATATATACTACTCTAACTAATCATGATTAGGTTGACCTTAATTATTTATATTATAAAGATAAACATATATTTTGATTTCTGTATATGTTATAGATTTTTAATTTTATTTTTTTAGGTAAAAATTTATTAAATCAGTTTCTATACATGTAAATATTACATATTTAATCATTGAAATAATTAACTTATATTTTTAATTAATTAATAATTATATATATGTAGTATATTTTTAATTTGATCTCTATATGTACATATCAAATTAAGAATGTACAACTTATCTAAGATAAAATAAGAGTATATTAAATATAAGAATTATATTAACAATTGGTAATAGAGTTACCGGTGTCATGGACTATGTTGACAAGTTTTAACAAGTATAGAAACTAATTTAATAAATTTTTATATAAAGATATCAAATTAAGAATTTGCAAAACGTGAAAAAGACTAAATTATATGTTTAACCAATTTTATATTATTTAAAATATAAATTATTTATTAATAAATTATATATTTATAAATATTTAAATCATTTAAAATATGATAAACAGAAATATTGAAATAATACTATTTGATATAACCTATATTGATAAAATTATTTTTAATGAAAATTATTCAAATATTAATATACAAAATTTCAAGATAATCTCTATCAGTTAATATTTAATATTAATTCTATTCTTAAATAGGATAGGATGAGCCAATCAGGAAGATGCCTCCCTATTGAAGAATATACACTTTTTAAGAGATAAGGATCAATACGTTGTCGATACTTAATTGGCACCACATCAATTCGAGGAAACTAATTGATTTCTGAATTACTTGCCTTCATAGACTATTACGCTTAATTTTATATATTCTTAACTACTATAAAAGATTTAACAATGCAATTCTCGAAAGGATATGTTTAGTATATGGATAATTATTGTAGGAATTCAAGATGCATGAAATAGTTCACCAATTATGACAACCATTAATACTGGTTTTAATTTTTACATCAGCATCATCCTTATTAGTTAAACTAATCCACTAATACGACGTCCGATTGGTAATAAATTTGTACCATAAATTAATAGCAATGTTAGTGTATATGACGTTCTCAACGAACTTAAAATGAAAAATAAAGATTAGACATTCAATATTTAACAATTATATATATATATATATATATTTAATAATTAAATTATTGAAATTTGATATAAAACATTAATTATTAAAAAAAAGTACGTTTAGGTAAATTTTTTTTATTTTTTTAAATCCTCGACTTTGTTTACATTTGGGATACACGTTTGTTGATTAAAGACGTCCTTCAATCCGATCAACGGCAGTGGAATTTGCTTGCTACCCAGCTGCCTATTAATAATATTAATATATATATATATATATATATATATATATATATAGGAGGAATTTGTTTATTTTAAAAGTAAGTGTACTTAGACTTACTCTATTTGATAATTCATATCCTACTTAAAATTTTAATGATCTAGCCGTTAAATTTAAAGTTCTTAATTTATAGATTAAGTTTGAAAAAGTTTAAAAATTATTTGATACTTCATTTCACTAATTTAAATTAATGAATAGTTATAAAATAATTTTATACATTAATTTGAATCAATGAAACATAGAGAGAGAGATATACAACTTGTGCAAGATGGCATAGTTTGGAGACACACACATATGTATATATATATATATGAGTTAATCATCCATACACTACTAGTGTAAAGTTCTTTACACTGACAACCAATCAAATCTTTTAAATTATTTTATTTTATTTTTATTTTATTAAATAAGTAACTAACATGACACTATTAAAAGATATGATTGATTGTCAGTGTAAAAAAACTTTACACTAGTAGTGTATAGGTAATTAACTCTCTCTCTATATATATATATATAAACAACTTGTGCAAGATGGCATAATTTGGAGACACACACATACAGACACACATACACACACGCGCGCATACACACACACGCATGCACGCACACACACAGACACACACGCACACACACACACACACACATATATATATATATATATATATATATATATATATATATATATATATATATATATATATATATATATATAAACACCTTGTGCAAGATGGCATAGTTTGGATGTGTAATAGACTATTTTAAAAGATTTATTCATAGATTTTTATGCAAGTCTTTTAAGAAATAGTAAAATCTTATCAATACTTGACAGAAGATATAAAACTAGCAAGCTTTTAACTCAGAAAAAAAGGAAAGATTGGGAAAAAGATAAGAGAGCAATGTTTAGTGTGTCTTTGACTCCTATTAATTCTTGATACTTCTAAAAAAGAGATACTGACCATTGTGGTTATAATTAATCATAATAAAAATAATTGATTTAAAAAATTTTATTATTAAAATTAATTAAAACTACAATGGTCATATTATTATATCTTATTAAAATTTAACCTATCACAATACATCTCTAGTATCTTTGTTGGTATCATTATGTTGCGCTTTTAAGTCATACACGTGCTTGGTATTTATGAATATTTTAGAGATTTTGTCAAAATCTCATGCAAGCGGTCCCACTTGATCCTCATATAAGTGATTTCATCAGTATATGCTATAAATCATAAATCACCCATAAGGAATATAAAAATTATTAAAATCTTTATAAGAGGTCAAACTTTTTCATAATCACATAACTTAAATATAAAGATTATCCTTTCATTAATGTAACTTTAAGACTTTTTCATACCATAGGAAGAAATTTAAAAATAAAATTGATTAAAATCAATTTTAGTATTAACAAAACTAACAAGTGTGGCTTATTTTTTTCATTGAATCTTCTTCATGGGATCTGCGATCACAAAGGTTGGATTACCATTATTATTTGTTTCAAATGACTTTAATAAAACCTGATCCCCCTTGATATTTATAAATTAAATAACTCATAATATTTTGCAAATAATATCTTTTCCAAGAGTTTAAAGTCAAATGATTTGCCAAATTCATTATTGACTACATATAATTTCTAATCTTTTTAAACAATTGTGATGTCATATCATTTCTTAATTTTATGTTCTTAGTCGAATATTATCAAGTGGTTCTCAATCGCTAAGCCTCGTAATCAACCATCTCTAAAATACCAATATTTCTAAAATATAGAGCAAAAACTGTTCATCACATAAATTGGTGCACACTAAGGTCATCGTTTTCATCACATTTATTTATATTGGTTTTAGGTGAGTCTCATCTCATAAGAATTAGAATTCTTCTCACTATGAAGAGATTTTAAAAAATAATATTAACTACATAAAACTATTCTCTAAAGAATGTCCCGCAATTATTCTGTCCACCTTTTCACCGCATTTCATTCCTTCCATAAATTCATTTTAGCTTTCAGAAGTAAATAAATATTTAATTTCCTCAAAGAAGAATTTTAATTTAATGCAGATATAAACTTCTTAAACCATCAACACCAACCTTCCTACAATATACTTAAAAAAAATGGAAGGAAAGCACATATGCATTGCATTGAACATGAACATCTCAATGACCCATAACATATGCATTAATTTGATGTTTAATTTTTTTCACCTCTCCCTCTAGTAACCTATCAGCTTTTAACAAGGTCAAAGTGGTAACTCATTTCAAAAAGTTGACTGGTTTCCAAGAAGTCGAAACTTCATCGTCTTCTCAGTGAGGTTATGGTTGCAACTCTCGTATTATGCTATTGTGGTGACCATATTCCTTTTACTAGCTCGTAGTCTACCAAGCAACATCCCCTTCATTCCTCGAAGAAGAAGAAAAATTATTGTGCTCTTACAATCTTCCACTTCCACTTGTGACAGTCACAACAACGTACACGTTGCATTCTCCTTGGTAGTACTGTGTTCAACTTTTACATTTATCAAGAATTCATAGACAAGATTAAGTCTTTTAGATCGTTGTTTATGTATGTTGAGTGCACAAATTAATTGAGACAAGTAATACATTATTCTAAAGAATTTATTTGTAAACTCTCATACAAGTTCCTAATATAAAAAAGGGTAGAACTAGAAAGTATACATAACTCAAAAAAGAAAGAAAATTGAGAAAGACAGAAGAGAGCAGTGTTCAGTATTTCTCTATCTCCTACCGATTCTTGATATTTATAAGAGGATACAAATAATTTTAGCTATAAATTAAGTACAAGAATTAAAAATAATTAATTTTAAAATATTTAATAATTAAAATTAATAAAAACTACAACGATTATAATATTATATATCATTGAAATTAATATTAATCAAGTTTTAAAATTTACAATTAATAAAATAATTATTTTATATTTGAACTGATCATATCTCATTAAAATGAATATTAATCAAATTTTAAAATCTATAATTAATAAAATAATTATTTTATATTTAAATTGATCCGGAAAAAGCCCCTCCTAGAGAATATCAAACTTTTGTCGTGGCTTGGCAATCATGGTACTCTGCTTACCAATAAAGTCCGAGCATAATGACTTCTTCTTGCACCAGCTGCAATGCTGCAAATGAAGACTTACTACACATTCTTCGTGACTGCAGTAGTGCAATGAAAGTATGGCAGAAACTTAATATGTTGCACCTACCTGACTTCTTCTGTGATGATGGGAACAACTGGCTTCGAGTGCAATCTAGACAACCAACAGGAACTCTATTATTTGTATCTGCTGGTTCCTTTGGAAAGCTCGCAACAACCTTATTTTTCAGAGTAAGTTTTGGCCTTCATGGTATTTCCTTAACCAAGTTTGGATTACAGTTCGATCGTATCGTCACTTCAAATGAGAATACAATAACTGTGTCTCAACAACCACAATGG
The DNA here is from genome assembly GCF_000230855.2 of Cajanus cajan. Classification (NCBI taxonomy): domain Eukaryota; kingdom Viridiplantae; phylum Streptophyta; class Magnoliopsida; order Fabales; family Fabaceae; genus Cajanus; species Cajanus cajan. The sequence continues at coordinate 60,382,240 of NC_138519.1, forward strand.
ATTTCATGGACTCCTCCGCAACGTGACTTCATCAAGGTTAATGTAGATGATAGGGGTATTTGGCAATTGTGGTTTTAAATTGCGGTTGAAATTGTGATTGCAGTTTTGGCGGTCTATTGCGATGCGGATTACGATTATTGTGGTGTAAAATTATTATATATTTTCACGACTATAAATAAATAATTAGATTTTTTTCTTTATTTTTTTATTCAAAATCTCTTTTTTCTTTCTCAAAATACATTATACACATCCTAACATTTTAACCAAGTGTCATTAGTTGTCTTCTTCCATTAATATCTCATGTGATCAAATTTATTAAAATAAAAGATTAAGACTTAAATTTATGTATGTATTTTGATAAAAATAAAATAAAATAAAATAAAATAATGTTATGATGATCTTTTACAGTTATATTATAACTGAATTGCGAAATTTTAAATAATTTAAATTACATGCATATAATTATGGGTCTTTGCAGTTGCGATAAATACCGCCGCAATAGCAATATTGCAGCCACAAACAACTAATGTTAATGCTTAGGTGCATGCCATTCTTCATGGCCTTACTCTTGCGTGGCAATATGGCATTAGAAGGGTTGTATGTGAATGAGACTCTCTAACTGCACTCAATTTGCTTAATATTGACACTGTCACCTTCACCATTATGCTGCTATTATCAATCAGATTGTACCTCTTAAGAGTAGGGATGGCAACGGGGCGGGGCGGGTACGGGTTTCATGATACCCGTCCCCGTCCCCGCAAGTAAAACTCATCCCCATCCCCGTCCCCATACCCGTCGGGTATGGATTTTCATCCCCATCCCCATCCCCGTCCCCGTCGGGTATCGGGTATACCCGTACCCGTACCCGTACCCGTCAATTTTTTATTTTTTATTTTTTTATAAAAATAATATTTTTAAATTATTTTTTTTATTATATTATAATTATAATTAGGTTATTTTTTTATCTCACATTATAATAAATAATCATACATAAAAAAAATATTAAAATTTTTTAATATAATTAAATTAAAAGTGAATATTAAATTAAAAATGAGAACGGGGACGGGTACGGGTACGGGTACGGGGCGGGTAAGTACATACCCGTACCCGTACCCGTACCCGATTCAATATATCGGGTTTTACCCGTACCCGTACCCGTACCCGGTCAAACCGGGTATTCCCCGTCAAAGTCGGGACGGGTTCGGGTATTACCCACGGGTACGGGTATATTTGCCATCCCTACTTAAGAGTCGTCTATGGGAGGTAACCTTTCAACATGTGTACCAGTAGAAAATCAATGCATAGAGATTGGTTTGTCTGTCAGGCATCATCATCAACGAACAATTTAGTTACTTGGGAGTTGGGACTTTTGTTCACCTGGTCCTTATCAACTACTTTTTCATAGCATATATCCTTTTTTTTTTTTTTTTGAGATTATAGTTTCCTTTTTCTTTTCCATTAATCAAAAAAGATATGAACTAATCCATTAATACAATGTCTAATCAATAAATTAATAGCAATATCAACATATATAAAGTTCTCGGATGTTCAAATATGTTTGTGTATGGGAGTGGAGGTGTGTGTGCCCTGGACATGTGTATGTGTAGATGTGTGTGTAAACTAATAGCGATGATAACATATATGATAGTCTCAACATACATAAAATGAAAAATGAAAAATAAAAAATAAGAGATTGGACTTTCTATATACAACAATATCAAATATGCGTGCGTGTGTGTGATTATTACGCGGGATAATGTTGATGAAATCGTTAAGTTAAAATTGCAATTGTCCAACAAATTGAGATGAAAGACTCAAAAACTCAGTTACTTTTTGGGAATTGAAGTTATCTACTTTCTTTCATTTTTCAATCTATGTACATTGGCAGCATTGATGCGCAACTTTGTCTATTTGATACTCAAACCAACGAAACTCCACTTGAACAAAATGCTTAATATAGTATAACTCCTCTTGTTGTGTTCCTTTTATCCATCATATGTTGTACCAGACCATTGTTGAAAGTTTGGTATATCTCACCATTATTCAACTTGACATGGCTTATGTTGAGCACCTTGTTAGTTTTCTTGTAA